>NC_041829.1:14192214-14194714 GCF_900964775.1 Scleropages formosus
CTCCTTTACTTGACATGTAGGCATGTACTCCCAACCCCTCCCCCCCCGCTGTGCCAACCCCGTGACTGGGAATGCTCGTTCTTTGCGACTGTTATGAAATAAATGCTTGGCCTTTCTGATATCATCTCCGCAGGTTGCCACACTGGCGGTGGCATCAGATTTCAGTGGCTATAAATCTCTGGTACAAACAGCTGCATGGCGTGGGCTGAACCGAGAGGAATCTGCGTACCGCCCCACTGCTTGTTGACAGTCACAATGCAGAGACGGGCATTCCGGTGGGTGGGAGTGTGGGGGGGTTAGGGGTGGAGGTGATATATTTAGATCTGTTTGATTTTTAGAACAAAACAAAGAGGACACACGTACGCACAAGATCGCATGTGAAGAGTAAGGCGTTCACAGGTGGTTAGTTGCTAGGGCAAATTCTTGTTTGTGTTTCGGTCTATGCAAGGCATATTGGTGAATGTTAGATGGTCAAAATAGCAACCAATATCTGACTGGGGTCAGCTGATGGCATTTTTTGGTATTCTGTTCACAAAAAGAAATTTGTTCTTCTGTTTTTGTTTTTTTTTTTGTCCCCCCCCCCCCCCTGCCGGATAATGCAGAAAGAATGGATGTATTGGAAATGGGCCCTAACTGACATCATGGACTTTATATGCGAGCATTTAGTCTATTGTCATGTCACTAATTTTTAATCACATGACTACGCAGGCTGCACTTTTTAAAAAGATAATTCCTGACTGCGTGTTTACAGCAGCAAAATGGGAGTCTTATCAAATTAATGCTGGGATGTAGTCCTCCTGTTAAAAAACCCAGCCAGGTGTGGTGAACTGTCAAGTGCTTTTGTATACCCACAACAATTACATAATACTTTTTTTTTTAACATATCTGAAGGTACATGAAGGAGGCGGGAGATTGTGTTTACATTAAAACAAATGACTGGTGCAAGTAAAGGGGGAAAAAAATAACAATAAAAGAACAACTGTCTGTACTTGTTCAGATTCAAGCCCTGCAAATTTACACCTTATTTCAATTTTCTGCACCGAGGCCGCATGTGCAAATAGCTTATTTGGTGGGAGATTAATGCGAAGTGCTAAGGTGGAGGCATAAATCCGCAGGCAGCGACTTGTACTGTCATGTAAGTGTAATGATTATCAAGCGAATCAGGGCTCAGGGTATCAGCTTAACACAGAGAAAATTTGCCTGATGTGGGAGTATTAAAGTGAGGCCGCGGCGCAGCCGTATACTGTGACTAAATTTTATAGTTCATGAAGCATATTAGTGTCGCGCTATGTCCTCGTGCGTTCAGAAAGGCGATTTCCATTTAGATGCACATTCCTCATGAAGATAAATATGACATGCATCATAATTTCCCTGAAGTAAATATTACAAATAATAAAATAGTCAGGCACGCTGGCTGAGGGGATGACAGTAATGTTTTCCATTTGTATGGTAAGTGGCGAACCTTGTGGCCTATCAAGTAACAAATTGAATGTTTAATCTCTTTCTGTGCAGATTGGGGACGGCAAAGGCGCCCCGTTCCCCCCTTCTTCGCTGTGCAGTCGGGGGGTCCTTTGGCGAGCTGAGCGCTATTAGATGTCGTGTCTGGAGGGACCCTTCGCCGGGTGTCGGCGGATCCTCGGCGAGTTACGCGGCCGATGTTGGGATGCGAAATTGCAATTTGCTCCTAAATAGCAAACATTTTGAGATAACCGAGTGACTCTTGTCCACACTAAATACCCTGCAAATATTTAGATAGGGCCTTCGCGGCACAATTTTCCTACTTTTAAACTCAAGGGTAGCTGGAGGGGACCCAAGTCCCAAAGGCCGACACGTCCTCGGTTGTGCTCCGTATCCACGGCCACGTGTTATTTATTATTTCAGGTTCGAGAAACCAATTTGTCATAACAACTCGATTAACCGATTTTCTTTTCTTGCCGTTTTACCCTAGATCGGTGCAAGTTTGTGACAGTGTGAAAAAGCCACTATGATTTCGTTACCTTGTGCGTACCATTCAAATACGGCTCGTAAGTTGTTTTTACAGCGTCCCAACGGGAGGAAGATGGGAGGGCAACGCATGCTGGCACATTCCTCCACCCTTTGCCTGGTTGTGCTGAATGCTGAGTGGGAGAGCCAGAATGCAGAGACACACTGAAAAGACGGAAAAAGTACATTTTTCTCTAATTTTAATACGTCTCCGGTGTAAAATGCGTAACGTGGACAATGAGTGCATTTTTGATAATTCCATAAACGTGCACAAATAACCAGCATGTCCCCTCATGTTTATCCACGTCGACATCTGATATTGTGCATCAGAAGTGAATGTGCAATGAGGGCATGTTAATTCCGCCAAAGGTTGTGTTGTATATTAATTTAAGTTTCAGCCTCTGCTCTAGAAGATGACACCACTAGCATTTTGATTAAGGATTTTATACATGAAGAAATTTTCATTATCTTAGTCTCTGGCAATCTCCCAGGATTGGTTGGAGTCCTGACCTGCAGC